>NW_027526203.1:486458653-486488468 GCF_048455015.1 Haemaphysalis longicornis
TCCAGGACAAGAGAGTATAATAACGATATAATTACGATAGAAATTCGGAGCACAAAAGCCGCCTTCGAGTACTGTGGACCACGTTGTTTAGGGCGCGATCGCGGTGGCGTAGCACAAACCTTCTCATTGTATTTGCATGTGAATAAACAAAACACGCTGCGGATATGCACCTTCTTGCATGCAGCCGTAATGAAAGCCAATTTGTGAAGAAGGGAATGTATGCCATACAAAATCAAGGAAATATCCACACGACCTTTGTGAGGCTCGCAAACATCCCGAAACCTCCTAATAAGAAGTTGGTGACGGCGCAGAAAAATTAATGCGTTGGGCAGAAAAAAAAGCAAGAAACATTAATCCGATACAAGACAACAACGAAAGAAACAGAAGAAAGCCGCTTTATTTCCTGCTGTGCGATGAGCGTGTAGAGGCCGCTGCTTGGTACGTAGTATTACACTGTTGAGTCTTCATAGGAGCATCTCAAAAATACTGCAGGGAAGCCTGCGCATTTTATATACTTATCAAGAAGCTCTGATCGCCGATCCTCGCGAATAAGCAAGAAAGGACGAGTTACACACGATCTTCTGACCGATACTCTGAAGAAAGTTGTTCTCTATCTCTTCGTGTGTTGCAAACTTGTGGGGGATACAGCTTCAAATTATTCAGATGCGTCAGAAGCTGGCAAAATAACTGAGTCGCTAGAAATACGCTTTTTAACGCACTACAGCAACGAAGCGGGCGATTTCTAGCCCAGGCACTGTTGCCCCTCACAAGCGGAGTGTAGCAGACGACAGCGGCGCGAATCCCTAAGCCGACGTCAGAGCCAGGGGGCGCCACTCAAAGATCTCACCGCCAATAGCGAAAGAACTGAAGCCCCGAGGTTACTTTGCTATGGCGATCGCACACACCGCGCGGAACCAAAGGACTGGGTTTCACGCATACATTTTATTCGACTCGAAAACAATCCAGAAATACGTTTCGAACACACGCGACGTAACGATTGCACTGCGAGGCGGAGGCACAAAAATAAAATGCGATCTTTTGCCTCCAGCCCGTCGTAAACATCGCACTCACTTCACGCGATTTGCGGGGTCGACCAGCATGTCACTTCACTCTGGCGCAAACCGAGAAGGCTTTTAACCGCACACACTGAGTTGAGTCGCCCCTAGTGATTACTAATTTCGAACATAGCAAGCACATTTCACCCACAGGAGCGCACCGTCGCCTTGCACAGGCGAACTCGTCAACAGCACACACACACCATCCGACGCTGGCGTGCAGGAGCTTTGTTCGGGTAGTCAGTGATGCCACGTTAGTTTCGGTCACCACGATAGCAACGTACAAACAACCGGAGCTATTTAAAGATGCAGGATAAAAAAACTTCTATAAGACGCAAACTGCTGCACACAGATGAAGGAAAACGTTTAGGTGCTCCGCTCTACCTGCCGCCTTGTTGTAAACACAGGGACACGCAAGGGCGGCATCGTACGCACGCTACTTTGCTGAAATAGAACGCGCTCGTTTTACGGCCGCTAAACGCAAAACCAGCTTTGGGTGCTGCGCATGCGCAGTTCCACCGACGCAAGGGAATGTCGTGCGGTAACGCTTTGCGTAAGGCTGAAAACACTATACTAAAACTCTCTAAAGTGGTGCTTTCCGTTATACTAAAACTCTCTAGTACCACGCTAACAGGGCCTAATATACATCTGAAACGGAGCAAGACATGAAACAAGACAGTGGTTACTTTCACACATTAATAACGTTTACTCGATGAAATAACGAATATACATCAGCTCATATTCACAGTTCAATGCATTCAGCTCTACCCATGGACACTTCGCACGATAGTAAGCAATGACCCCAGCACTACACAAAGCGTCTTGCGAACTTGTCCGTTTCCTTACCTCCAGTGCAGCCGAAAAACTGCAACACTACAACCTCGGCGTTCAAGTTGCCCGGTGCACGTTCCTCTCGTGTTGAAGCATGTTTTTTCGACGCGAGATTACGCATACAGAGCAGCAAGAACCATTTTCACCGCTGGAAGCAGTTGCGATCGACGTCCGCGCCATTTCAAAAAAAAAAGGCAGAAAGCAAAAAAATGCCAACATAACTCTATGTCACATCCGTTTGTGAAATGACCAATCAGCTTAGCGTAAATTGACCAATCAGGGTGCCGCGTCTTCCGGCCCGATATGCTTGTGTGGGCACTGTCCTTGTGGTTTTTAGTGTTGCCAGGAGAAGAAATGGGACGCTAAACTTTTATTTGAATACCGTCTACACGTACCGCACAATGGGGTAAGGCATGCGCGCCAATGTTTTAATGGCATGTTGCTGCTGGTAGCGCATGCGATGTGCAATTCTAACTGAAAGAAATGGCACTTTCGGCATTCTGCAGGTTATATGAAACATCGAAATTGCTCTTCCTTTGCTCGCGGCGACTGCATAAGGGCATTCAGGCTGCAAGATTGCTGCACTGCGCAACAGCGAAGGCTCCCATCCTAAATGTTCCTCCTTATTGTATTTCATAATTTGCTTAAAAAAGCTCGCACACCTGGAAAGGGGAAATGCTTAACAAGTGTTATCCGCAGGAGGATTTCGGTCGCAAATCTGCTGGAAAAGAAACAGACTTACGATCTTTGAATACACTTGTGCACTGCATGTTTCGCTACTCCCGAGGTTTCCCTTTAGTGGAGATGGCCCGGAGTGTTCTTTCATTTGAAAGGAGTGTTCTTTCATTTGAACAAAAAAATATGTTAACTCATTTAAAAGTATGCAAAGTCTCGACAAAAAAAGGATCGGAGATAGTCGCAATAACTTCTGTTTTACGGAGGGGAAAGCTTGAAATTTCGCATGATTCGTCCAGCGCCTTTGTGATCCCAGTCGGTCGTGGGGTTTCTTAAGGAAAAGCAATTTTTTTTTCCAGGAAATAAACTTCAGTTATCTTATTCCTTGTGCGCAACTCTAAATATAAATGGTTCGTTCAAAATAAATGGGCCGACAGTGTACAACGACCCCATCTCTTGTGAAAACACCCCAAACTAGATCGTATGATGATATTGCCGTGAACTACACCATCATCATCGTGATCAATATCATCAACAGCATATTTAGGTCGACTGCAGGACGAAGGCCTCCACCAACTTCTTCCCCGCGTTGCCCGAATTTCCTTATTTCACCTCTGCATCGAGTTATTGGCCTTCCTCTTCTTCCAGTGCCGTTTCTCGGTGTCCATTCTGTTACCCTTGTGGTCTACCTGTTTTCAGTTCGTGGTACTACATTGCCAGCCCAAGTCCACTGCTTTTTCTTAATTTGAACTATGATAACTTCCCTTCGAGTTCGCTCCCCAATCCAGGTTGCTCGTTTTCTGTCCCCAAAGGTTACTCCTATCATTATTCGCTGCACGGCACGCTGGGTGCATCTAAGTTGGCTTTCTAGTTGTTTAGTAAGGCGCCAAGTTTCCGCTCCGTACGTCATGACCGGCAGTACCCACTGGTTGAAGATTTTTTTCTTTTCAGTGACAGAGGTAGCTTACTGGTCATATTTGGGGCCCGCCGCGCTGGCCCAGGGGTAAGGCGTTGCGCTGCGGAGCGCGAGGTCGCGGGTTCGATTCCCGGTCGAGGCGGCCGCTTTTCTGATGGAGGCGAAAAGCAAACACGCCCGTGTGTACGATATATCGGCGCACGTTAAAGATCCCCAGGTGGTCAAAATTAATCCGGAGCCCTCCATTACGGCGCGCCTCATCGCCTGCGTTGCGTCGGCGCTTTAAAACCCATCAATCAATCAATCAATCAATGTCATTATTTGGGAGTGATTGCTGACTGCTCCGAACCCATATCTACTCTGCGCCGCCTTTCCCTCTCTCGTGGTTAGGATTGACACTTACCATCTGTCCAAGGTAGTTATATTTCATATTAAATGGCGCTACGTAGACAAAGACAAATAGGACGCTAACAGGTCTGAGACGAGGCGCAATGCTCAATTGTAATCTTTTACAGTTATATTGCTTTACAGTGATATTCCTTTACAGTTATATTCTTTTATATTAATTCTTTCTTATATATTCTTCTATTATATTCTTTTACAGTTATATTCTTTTGCTTCTTCTAGCGTTTCTTTTCCTAAGCTGAAGAGAACGTTTTTGACATGCTTACTCCTGATTACTTTAGATTTATTCATATTGCCACATGCACTGGCGCAATGCGAGTCGCACCAGCACGTGCGCTCCTAGTCTCGCAGCGGTCGCGAGCGCTCGGAGACGAAGGAGGTCGCGTGAGCACGCGCTGAGATGTCGAGAAAAAGAAAAAGAAGAGGAGGATCACGCGGGTGCAGTTGGGCAGTGCTCCGCAACGTGAACGCCACGCTGGTTCTTTTTGTCTTGCTTTGGGCACAAGTTCGCCCCTAATAAACGTTGTTTGGTTTATTGCATTCGGTTGTCCGTGACAATTGTGGTGGAGGTGCGGGGTAGACTCCTGTAAAGCCCCTGCATGCCCCGAGACGGCAGCCCTACCGGACGCCCGACTACAGCCAACGAGTTGACGCCCGTCCATCAGCGGAGCAGTCGCCGGCTTCAAGGTGCCACACCCGAGTTCGGGCTTCTACCCGCCGCAACAAGGGGAGCGAAGGCACATACACTCAGCTCGGCCACCATGACCACCGGTAGCAGCGCGCAAGGTCAGTTCGTCCTTCATCAGCCACGAATGCCACAAGCTTTCCACGGCGATCTTTTTGAAGACGCCGAAGACTGGTTGAGCCACTTTGAACGCGTAGCACGCTTCAATCAGTGGGACGACGCCGCGAAGCTCAGAAATGTTTATTTTAGCTTGGAGAATGGCGCTCGAACATGGATCGACAACAGGGACGGTAAGCTGCGCACGTGGCAGGAATTCTGCCATGAGTTCCTGCGAGCGTACGCCAGCATGGATCGTCGGGAAAAGGCCGAGCACGCGCTGCGAACTCGCGTGCAGCTACCGAACGAAAGCGTCAGCATGTACGTGGAGGAAATGACGCGCCTCTTCAGGCGAGCGGACCCCAACATGGCAGAGGAAACGAAACTGCGCCACCTTATGCGTGGCGTGAAAGAGCAATTGTTTGGCTGCCTCGTACGGAACCCTCCCAAGACTGTCGCCGAGTTCATCTCCGAGGCATCCGTGATGGAGAATACCCTGCGACAGCGTTCCAACTTCTTCGAGAGTCAAGTTTTAACTGCAGCGCCAGTGAATGGTCCTAACGCTGCCTTTGGGGACAGCATGGGTGGTCTTCGAGACTTGATCCGCTCCGTGGTCCGCGAGGAACTACATAAAATTCTTGGAACGGCACCACAGTCTACCGCAGGGACCATCGCGAGCATTGTACGAGAGGAGGTGCAGCAAGCCTTCAGGGCTTCGCCAGCCTATGACGATGCAGCCTTCAGGGCTTCGCCATCCTATGACGATGCGGCACCGGCGCTGCCCGAACCTGTGCAACTGACGTACGCTCAGGCCATGAGGCGTCCACTCCCCGCCGCGGTATTGCCGCCGCATCCTGCCCCGCGAGCTACGGAGCCGCTTCGAGGGTCCCCCTACTTCCCTGAACGACGACGCAAAACGGAACTGTGGCGCACCCCGGACCTACGCCCGTTGTGTTACCACTGCGACGATGCCGGCCATGTCTATCGTCAGTGCCCGTACAGAGAGCTCGGTTTACGGGGTTTTGCAATCGATGCCCCTCGACCTAGACCTGGCCAACGACCCCGCGATATCAAGGACTACCTGACAAACCAGCGCGGACAACTACAGATGTCCCGCCGTCCTTCCCGATCGCCATCTCCACGTCGAAATGCAACGAACCATGCTGGTACCAACAGTGCGCGATCACCCAGTCCCCGTCGGGAAAACTAGACACAGCGGCCTTTGGAGGCGGGGTCGCTGACGGCGGAGACGATCAAGAGCTTCCATCGTTATCAGTGTCGACGCATAGTTCGAAGACGACGACAGGTGCCGACGGGAAAAACACGTCCTTAGATATTTATGTTGATATCGACGGTCGGTGCGTAAACGCCTTAGTAGACACTGGCGCCGACTACTCCATTCTAAGTGGTAGGTTGGCGACGATTTTGAGCAAGGTGACGACTCCATGGACAGGAGCGCAAATTCGCACAGCAGGAGGGCATATCGTTACACCAATCGGCATGTGCACGGCCCGAATTAAGATTCATGGGTCAACGTTCGTTGCAAGTTTCCTTGTTCTGCGGGAATGCTCTCGAGACCTTATTCTGGGTATGGACTTTCTCCGGGAATACGGTGCCGTCATTGACTTCCGAAAGCGGCGGGTCTCTTTCACTACGGAACTAGCGACAGGGGAGAACGACGGTGACCGGCGGCTAGTCCTCCGCATAACTGATGATGTCGTTACCATACCACCACGGTCAAGCGTCTTTGTTGAGGTTTCCTGTGATGAAATGCCCGAAGGGGAAGCAGTAGCTGAGGGCAATCTGTCGCTTCTCTTCACGCAAGGAGTATGCATCGCAAGAGGCGTCGTGAAAGTGCAGCAAGGAAGAACGCCTGTGCTTGTGACGAATTTTAGCAACGAGCACCGGCATCTTTTTCGGGATACTGCGGTAGCCCACATTGAGAAAAAACACGGGTTGCCGACTGTTTCACACTTGGAGAAATCGCGATGGTGACTGATGCAGAAAACCAAGACGCGCATTCAACCGAAAATATCGACATCAATCCTGACCTTTCGGAAGATCGCAAGATACTGCTAAGGAAACTGTTAGGGGAGTTTCAAGACTGCTTCTCTCGCTCATCGAAAGTTCGCCGAACCAAAATGACAAAACACCGCATAATTACGCATGAAAATACGCAACCCATACGGCAGCAGCCGTATCGCGTATCTAACACAGAGAGGGAAGCTATTCAAAAGCAAGTGGAAACAATGCTTGACGACGACGTTATTCAGTTATCGAACAGCCCATGGTCATCGCCAGTTGTCCTGGTAAGAAAAAAGGATGGGACTCTACGCTTTTGCGTCGATTACCGCAAGCTGAACCATGTGACCAAAAAGGACGTCTATCCCCTACCACGTATAGATGACTCTTTGGACAGACTTCGGCGGGCCAAGTACTTCTCGTCAATCGACTTGAGAAGTGGCTACTGGCAGATCGAAGTCGACGAAAGGGACCGGGAGAAAACCGCTTTCATCACGCCGGATGGACTCTAAGAGTTTAAGGTGCTCCCTTTCGGCCTCTGTTCTGCCCCAGCCACATTTCAAAGAATGATGGACACTGTACTCACGGGTCTCAAGTGGCAGACATGCCTTGTGTATTTAGACGACGTCGTAGTTTTTTCCACAACGTTTGAGGATCACCTCTCCCGGCTGAGACAAGTGCTCGAGGCAGTGTGCAAGGCCGGCCTTTCGCTAAAACCCGAAAAATGCCACTTTGGATTCACAGAGCTTAAGTTCCTGGGACATATCGTCAGCGCCGAAGGGATACGACCAGACCCAGAAAAAACAGCTGCCGTTGCCTCTTTTACCGCACCTCGAGATAAAAAGGCTGTCCGGCGTTTTCTTGGCCTCTGCGCCTACTACCGCCGGTTTATTGAGGGATTCTCCAAAATTGCTGAGCCACTTACCAGGCTAACAAGAGACGACGTTCCGTTTTGTTGGCGAGATGAGCAGCAGGAAGCCTTCAACGAGTTGCGCCGACGTATGCAGTCAGCTCCTGTGCTGGCGCATTTTGACGAAGACGCAGAGACTGAGCTTCACACGGACGCCAGCAACATCGGACTGGGTGCTGTGGTCGTGCAACGGCAAGAAGGCCATGAAAGAGTAATAGCTTACGCGAGCCGTACCCTTTCGCGTGCCGAGTCAAACTACTCCACAACCGAAAAGGAGTGCCTCGCAGTCGTGTGGGCAATTACGAAATTTCGCCCCTATCTTTACGGCAGGCCATTTAAAGTGATCACGGACCACCATTCCCTTTGCTGGTTAGCAAATCTCAGGGATCCATCAGGCCGCCTTGCTCGCTGGAGTTTACGGCTGCAAGAGTTTGATTTGACCATCGTTTATAAATCTGGTCGCAAACACCAAGACGCTGACTGCCTATCCCGGGCGCCTCTCGAACAGGCCTGTGAGGACGCTGATGAAGACAGTGCTTTCCTGGGTGCCATAAGCTCCTCTGATATGGCAACGAGACAGCGAGACGACACTGAGCTTCGAGCCATTATCGACCACCTGGAAAGCAGAAATGACACCTTACCGCGACACCTTGCGCGAGGAGTGCATTTGTTCTGCTTACGGAACGGCGTTCTTTACAAGAAGAACACGGAAGACAGTGACATACCCTATCTCCTGGTCGTGCCAAAAGACCTGCGCGACGAGGTCCTGTATGCCTGCCACGATGAACCCACGTCGGGTCATCTGGGGTTTACGAGAACTCTCTCGAGAGTCCGCCAGAAATATCATTGGCCGAAACTTGCGGCCAGCGTCAAGCGTTACGTGAAGACATGCCGTCAATGCCAACGCAGGAAAACTCCTCCATTAAAACCTGCGGGTTACTTGCACCCCATTTCCCCACCTGCAGCACCTTTTGACCACATAGGCTTGGACCTACTAGGACCTTTCCCTCTGTCTTCATCAGAAAAAAAATGGATTGTTGTGGCAACAGACTATTTGACACGTTACGCCGTGACAAAAGCGCCACCTAAAGGTACTGCCAGCGAAGTAGCGAGTTTTTTTCTACATAACGTTGTGCTACAACACGGTGCCCCATCAAAGGTAATCACGGACAGGGGAGCAGCCTTCCCGGCGAAACTGATGCAAGATGCCCTCCGACTAAGTCACACGACCCACCGTAAAACGACAGCCTACCACCCCCAAACAAACGGGTTGACGGAAAGGCTAAACAAGACTATTGCCGACATGATTTCCATGTATGTCGACGTCCAGCATAAAACATGGGACGAAGTTTTACCCTACGTGACGTTCGCCTATAATACTGCAACCCAGGAAACCACCCGCTTTACTCCGTTTCGCTTAGTTTACGGCCGTGAGGCTCGAACGATGCTGGACGCGATGCTACCATGCGACAGTGACGAGGAAATCGATACAGAAGCTGAACTGTTCACCCAGCGTGCAGAAGAAGCCCGCCAGCTGGCCCGACTTCACATCCACCGCCAGCAAGTGACCGATACGACGCGCTATAACTCGCATCGCCGGGAGGTAAACTACAGCCCAGGTGATCACGTCTTGATCTGGACTCCAATCCGCCGCCCAGGCCTTTCAGAAAAGCTACTGCACCGCTATTTTGGACCTTACAAGGTGCTGCGACGTCTCAGCGATATAAACTACGAGGTTATTCCAGGCGGGACTGTGCGAACTAGGCGCAAACCGCGAAGTGAAATAGTTCACGTGGTGCGAATGAAACCGTACTTTTCGCGCTAGTCCACCCGGCAGCCGGTGACGTGTACCTTACTACAGTGTGAAACTTTTTCTGTTGAACAAGTGAATTCCAGTTTTTTTTTCCTGGCATAGGACTTCCACTTTTGTGTTGTATAGGATAATGACTCCAAACCCTCTTCCCTTCAGTTTTCACTCACCTTGTTCCCCCGCCGGTGTTTAGTAATGTGCTGTCCATTATGGCCTTTTGTGTATCCGAGGCATCGAGCCGATGCCTCTTTTTGGGAAGGGGAGTATTGCCACATGCACTGGCGCAATGCGAGTCGCACCAGCACGTGCGCTCCTAGTCTCGCAGCGGTCGCGAGCGCTCGGAGACGAAGGCGGTCGCGTGAGCACGCGCTGAGATGTCGAGAAAAAGAAAAAGAAGAGGAGGATCACGCGGGTGCAGTTGGGCAGTGCTCCGCAACGTGAACGCCACGCTGGTTCTTTTTGTCTTGCTTTGGGCACAAGTTCGCCCCTAATAAACGTTGTTTGGTTTATTGCATTCGGTTGTCCGTGACAATATTTATTTTTAGCCCCGTGGCCATGGTTTCTCCTCGTAGTTCCTCAACAATTCTTTGCAGGTGTTGCGCAGTCTCACTCAGCAAGACTATGTCTACCGCAAACCTCAAATGACTCAAATATTCCCCGTTTATCTTTAATCGTATGTTTTCCTACTCAAGCTTTCTAAATAAATCCTCCGGACATGCTGTGAATAGTTTCGGCGAGATTGTATTTCCCTGTCTTACTTCCTTTCGGATCGGGAATTTATCGCCTTGCTTGTGGAGGGTTAGTCTGTGTTATGAATGGGCCAAGGACCACGCAGGCAGGCAGTAGACGAACACTGCTTAACACGTCGAAGACTATATTTAAGAGGACGGAGGACAAGCACAGGACGTGAGCATAGTAGAGGTCGGGACGTAACGGAGAGGATGGGTTTCGGTCACACGTACACACAGTCCACAGTTCAAAGATACACAAAGTAACCTCGGAGTTCACAAGGTCCGAGAGCAATGCCTAATAGGCCAGTCAGCTCACTCTCAGTCGATCACGACGCGTTTCTAGGCGCTCCAACAGCAGGAACGGCAGCGCCCAACAGCCGGAATGGCGCGTCAGCAGTCGGCGCACCAGCACCTCGACGACGGCGCCCAGACGTGCTCTCGAGCCTTGGCGGAGGGTAGCGCGGTCCCGTCTAGGGTGGCCCAGGCGTCTCACGGGGTAGTTCCCACGGACCGCGCCCTATTCCGCCGCTTCGCTTCCAGCCGTTGCCGTTCCAGAATCCGCGATCACTTACGCGCGGCCCCTCTTCTTTGTCATCGTCGTTGTCTTTCTGCTGGCTCACTTTCGCGGCCAATCGCTCACGCTGTCATTCATCACAGTCTGCACGTGCCTTCCTTATAAGTGTCTTCTATAAGTCTTATGTAGGTCTTCTCTATGTAAAGCTGTAGACTGGGCTAGTTGGTAATTCATATTGATCAAATGTAGCGCAGCAGAAACACACCGGACGGAACCGTCGGCGGCGTTATCTGACCGTGAATTACATTTCCTACAATGTGATGCCATACGCGACAGGTCACTGTGGTTGTCAAAATGTTTGGCGCGTGTTGGGTTTACTCGCTCGTTCTTTTTCAGTATTTTTTATTTTTTATTTTTCGTTTTTTTGTTCTTTTTTTCCCTATTTTTATTGTTCCTGCTAGAGCTAAGCATATATATTTGCTGTCATGTGAATAAAGAACCAGTTGGAAGTGAGCGCTCGTCCGTGTGTATTGTTTCCGTCCCGTGTGTTTCTGCTTCGCTACATTTGATCCCTCTTCTCTATGCCCTGGTCTTCTAGTGCTTGTAGCCCTGCTGCGGTGAGCACGGAATCATATGCTTTCTCACAGCCTACAAATTCCATGTAAAGGGGTTTAGTGTATTTTGCCGGTTTTTCTATCCCTTGATTGACAACATGGATGTGATCCATGGGTGAGTACCCTTTCCTGAACCCAGCCTGCTCACTGGGTTGTTGGAAATCCAGGCTGTCGCCTATGCGGCTAACTATAACTGCTAAACAGCTTGTAAACAACGGAGAGTAGGCTGACGGGTATGTAATTCTTGAAGTCTTCGAGATCTCTCTTCTTATAAAGCAGAATACTGTCTGCGTTTTTCCAGGATATAGGCCCTGTTTGAGGTTTTAAGATTTCCGAAAATAGTACAGCAAGCTTTTCCACTACAATATCTCCCCCCTGCTTCAAAAGATCCACGGTTAGGCCGTCACCACCTGCAGCTCTTCCTCTTTTCATGCCTTTGAGAGCCTTTCCTACCTCATCTTTAGTTACTAGTGGGACATCGCAAATTGAATTGGTACCCTCATGAGTCTACCGTGGTCTTACGTCGCTGGAATAAAGCCTGGTGTAGAATGATTCTGCTACCTTCATTATTTCTTCCAAGTGATTTTTAATGTTACACGGGAGCTTTAGGATGCCTGACAGAGACAGACTTTCCAAGCATGACGAAACGGTTCTTCACTACGTGCGGCTAAATGTCGCTTACACAAGTTATTTTCGATTGAAGATGAAACAGGCCGCTTCCCCCTTCTGCACTCTTTGTGACGTGCGCGAAGACTTGAACCACGTATTATGTGAGTGTACGCGGTATAGAGAAGCTAGAATGTCCCTTTAAGTGTCCTTGGGTCTTCCGCTTTCTAGAGGACTAACTCTAAGTGACGTGCTAGGCCCTTGGTCGAACTCTAAACGAGCATCTTGAGCGACAAAAGCTCTATTGTCTTTCCAGCGAAGCACAGGACTTGAGCAGAATCTTTAAACAGGACTCAATTATAGAGCGCATCATCTTCATCACAGTCATTATCATCATCTCTTCATCGATTTCATTTTTTCACACATCTGGTGTAGCACGCTAGGCGCCTTGGCCAGGCTAACCTCACCAGTATCATTAAAGACTATACTTTCTCTCTCTCTCCTGCTCGTCTCCGAGGGCGTGCATCCTGTCTTTGCCAATGGCTAGCTTTCTCTTAGTTGCTTTCAAGCCTCCGCTTATTTGCGGCGTTTGCTCTATCACTGCCATATTACATGCACGAATGTCGTTTTTTCTACTTCTATTGGTCAGTTTCTAACGCTCGGCGAATTTAATATGATCTGCCGTACTTGGCACTTTCATTTATGATATTGGGTAATTCATTCCTCCGTTTTCTTAGTTTCTCGGTTTGTTCCCTACATGTTGATTCTCCCACAGCTTTTGCTGATGCGCTGATTGCCGATGTTAGTTGCAATTTAGACGGTCTACACTGACCTCGTTCTGCTTGTCTAGAAGCGCGAATTTGTTTTGAAGAGTTATTTTCTCGCGTCCTTGCGATGTGGCACTGACTGACTCCATGCGGGTTTTTTTAGTTTTCACGCTTTTCCTCCTCTCTCTTTTGAGAGTCAGCCTTAGCTTGCATCTAAGCATCCTATGATCGCTGCTTCGGATCTTACTCAGTCCCTCTAGGTCTTGTAGAATACCTGGGTTGTCACTTAAAATGAAGTCTATTTCGTTTTTTCTTGTACCATCGGGACTTTTCTATGTCTATTTCCTATTCTGTCTATGGTAAAAGAAGATGTTCACTAACCTCAGATTACTTCTGTCGGCAAATCCCACCACTGTATCTCCTCGACTGTTGCTATTGTCTATACTGAAGTTTCCCACTGAACGTTCTCCCATTTGCTCCTTACCGACCTTTGTGTTAAAGTCTCCCATCACAAGCATGAACTGTGTTCATACATAAAACTGCGCATTCGGACGGGACTGTGTTGTTGCCTTCTTCATTGCTGATTCGACGCCCTCGTAGAAGCTGTCTGCGGCTTCATTGTCATAGCTGATTGTTCGCGCATAGGCGTGTACTATATTTAACCTGTATTGCTTCTTTAGCTTCATCCCAACAGCCGCGACTCTCTCGGTAATGCTGAAGAACTTCTCCACGTTTCCTGCGATTTCTCTGGGGATTAAAAATCCCACTTTTGGGTGTTTCAAAAGAAGGTGCGAAGGCAGCGGTGGTACCTCACATGCACAAGACAACCCACAATTTTAAGAAAGTGGCAAATAGTTACGGAGTGCCTGTAGTGTTCTCTGCTCCCTTGAAGCTGGGCCAGCTTTGTTCTCTCACTGCAAGCGAGAAAACTAGGAGGAGTGGTTGTGCCAAAAAACATACCAAGCCCTTGGAAAGGTACGAAAGGCGTCGTGCATAAAATTCCGCTGACATGCGGAAAGCCCTATATTGGACAAACTAGGCGCTGCGTGAATGATCGTGCAGGGGAGCATGAGCGCCCATTGGGGCATAAGGGTAGTAGAACCAACTTAACGGAGCGCTGCCGAAATTGCGAAAAAAGCGGGTGCAGGCCGCGACTGAATGAGATTAAGATTGTTGGCCGGGGCAGCAACGATGTCCTGCGTGAGATTTGGAAGCCTTTTTGATGAAGAATGCGCACAATTGCAATAGTGACACATCCTTGGCTTTATATAAAAGCGAGACATATTTGTTAAAGTCGTGCTTGTAGGGTGTGACGATGGATCATATTTTCTAGGCGCCTTGCATATGTATGTTGGGTGCATGCGCCAAATTTGCTGTGTATTTGGGGGCGTAAGCTCTTCAATAAGTCGCCTGGTAGTTGCGCTCGTCCCGTTGTCTCTCTCTGTGTGTGCCGTCCTTCTGCGCAATCCTCATGGCTTTTGAAGTATCAGACCAACTAGCCCGTCTGCAAACCTTGTTGAAGACAGCTCCTAGTTCGTCCGCGAGACTGAACCTCAGGTACTTCCAAGTTTCATTAAGCTAATGGACTAGGAAGTATGCTCAATCGCCAATTAAGAACAAACGCGTGTTCTTTCGTGCACCCCGTGGACTGTGTCCAGCTTCGCCGGTCATCCTTCTTCACAGAGTGGAAGAGCTCTAGTTTTTTAGCGCGATAGCGTTATTAGCCTCATTTTTCGACATCCCCGTGCTTGCTAGCCGTCCGCTATCAGCCGTGCCCATCACGCTGCCATGGAAATGCGTCACCCGGAAGCTACCAATGAGGCAGCGGGATGCGAGAGTTCACCTAAATGTGGAAATGAGGACAATAATACTACGGCGGAGATAGAACAAAGGACACGCATTTGCAGCAGATGCCGCGCCTGCGCAGTAAAGTTCGAGTTATCTCCGGTCGGTGGTAGCATGCTCGGCAGATACAGGCGCCAGTCGTGCCCAAAACTGGCGCCATCACACCAAAGCACCTCTTCACCGGAAGTTAAAAATTTAAATTTTCGGTAATTCACGTGCCCAAGCCACACCCGGTCTACGAAGTGCGCAGTAGTGCAGGCCGCCAGATTAATTTCGACAACCTGGGCAAGGTCCGTGAGCTAACACACCGTACTACTTTCGACCGTGACTCTAGCACTCCCCTTCCCGAATTAAGTTAAGAACGTCTTGTAATCCTACGCCTAGAAACACAATATTCCTCCATGTCGAAGAATTTCGAACACTGTAGTGAATAAACCAACACGAGTATTTACCAATAAATGTGGGTGAAGATCTTTGGTAGGAGCATCATAGATTAACTTAAAACTTCGCTAAATTCGGGGAAACATTTACCCTCTTTTCCGTAACCTAGACATGTACAGGGGTATGCTCACGGGCGAACAACTGAAACAAACATACTGAGTGGCGCAAATACACAACACACAAGAAAGAAGACACGGACAGGCGCTACTCTTCTTTCTTGTGTGATGTATGCTGATGATATTTGCATCTGGGCATCAGGAGTTTCACGTCCTTGGTTCGGGCACGCCTTCAAAAAGCCGCGACCCACACATCCGCATTCTTCCGTTTACAAGGACTTGAAACAGCACCAGATAAGTGTGCAGTGGTGGCATTTACTCGTAAAACAATGTCGCAGTATGGCATCTATTTAAATGGACACCCAATTTCTTACGTGAAGAGTCACCGCTTTCTTGGAATTGTGATCGATCGGGACTTATCATGGACAGCACAAATCTCATCTCTGAAAAAAGGCTTACTGGAATTATCCAACTTTTCAAATTTCTGGCTGGAAAGACGTGGGGCGTTTCTATTCGCTCAATGCTACATCTTTACAATGCACTATTTCTCGGTGTTCTACGTTACAGCCTGCCCGTTCTGTCCAATACAAGCAAAACCAACTTGCGTGCAATTCAGGCGATGCAAGCTCGAGGTCTCCGAACGTGTCTTGGTCTACCACGTTGCGCCTCTACAGTGGCAACCATATGCACCGCAAGAGACCATCCGATAACGACCTACGTGGCAGTGGATGCACTCCGGGCTCACATTAGATATCTCGCTCGGCTGCCTCATCACCACCTTGCATCCTTGCGGTCAACTAGACCACAGGCATCCTTTTCTAAGATAGTCGCCACTCACTGCGAGAGCCTCCCCTTAGGATACACACCTGCGGCACGACCATCATCGCCCCTTTGGTGCCTCTCGAAGCCAGAAGTGCACCTAACCATCCCGGGAATAACCAAGAAATCGGACGTTCCACCACAAGGTCTCCAACAGCTCTCTATGCACCTTTTACATGAAGCCTACAGAGACCGGATTCATATATACACCGATGGCTCGGTAACGAACTCTAGTTCTGTGGGAGCTGTAATTGTGCCGGCCAGATCGGTAGACATTCAATTCAAGCTGTCCAATTTAACTACCTCAACTGCATCCGAACTCACAGCTATTCGCGAGGCTCTTCTGTACCTAAAGCAAGAATTACCACAAAAATGGGCTCTGCTTTGCGACTCCAGGCCAGCTCTCCAGAGTCTGCACTCTGCTCTTCGCCGCGGCCCGTACGAACAGCTGGTGGCCGAGATTCGTCAAGCGTATGAATTCCTAACAAGGCATGGGCACAATATTATTTTTCAATGGCTCCCTAGTCACTGCGGCATTTATGGGAATGAATGTGCAGATAAAGCGGCTCATGATGCCCATGAAAGTGCCCAATTGGCCGACATCCCGTTGTCGCGCCATGATGCAGCAAGGTCACTGCGCTCCATCGCCCGCGAAATCACGCTGACCGTTTGGAATACGCCGCAGTTTTCAAACCCCCGGCTGTACTTGCTCGACCCTGACCTGCAGCGCCACTTACCCACTAACATGCCACGTTAAGATGCCACCCTACTGTGCCGACTGTGGATTGGAGTTGCTTTCACTAAAGCTTACTCATTCACTATCGGCATGACTGACAGCCTTGCGTGTGACGTGTGCGCAACGGACGAGACAATAGAACAGCTATTGTCACTGTGTCCGGTTTGCAACGCAGAGACTGCACCTGTCAACCGCTTTCCGGAAACTCGACAACCAGCCATTAACTGCGCAAACTGTTCTGTTTCACAGACGTAGTCCATCACAGTCTGAAAAGGCCACAAAAGCGTTAAAGGACACAGGCCTGTCTGAACGATTGTAGAGACACTGTGCACCATTGTTTATTTGTTATTTGGTTAGTTTGCCGTTTCAGTTTAGGCTTTCTTAGCGCCTATTGTTTTGTTTTTGTAGTTATCTTTAATTTTTCTTTCCTTGCTTTCAAGCTCTATTCCTGTCTTTTCAATACTCTTTCTTTCTCTTTAAATCCCTCCTTCCCCACTTCCCATGTGTAGGGTAGCCAACCGGACTGTAACCTGGTTAACATCCCTGCCTTTCATGCACTGTATTATCCTTCCTTCCTTCCTTTGTAGACCTCAACCAACACGCCTAGCAACACGTTCTCTTGAACAACTCAAACATCACTCATACCACTTCTATTAAAACATTGGAGGCAGTTTTGACCAGCTCATTACCTCCGGATCAGCCCAAGCTGATTGGAAGGGTAAGGGAAGCACCTGCTGCATCCTTGGCCTAGACTAAGTTGCACCTTTGAGCTCTCTCACATGTTTATTCCCTTTTCTCTAACCCCTCCAGTATTTCTTCCGCAACAAAGATCTTCACTTTGTCTCTCTCTCACTCTTCGCAAAAAAGCAAAAACGCTCTGTCCGGCAAAGAAATTAAAAAATAAACACTTTGAAACACTTAAACTGCTACCTTCTCCCTCACACTGACGAAAACCTCGCAGCCTCATCCTTTCACGCTCACCTCTTAAGCCACAGAGGCACGGAGGGTCTCAGTCTCTTCTGGCACACGGCGATTAAACACCCTTCCTGCTAGTACTTCTCTCTTCGCTGACCTTCAGTTCTCGTGAAGCAGACAGCCTGATGAAGCAATTGAGTTCCAAACGCTCACTGGGAGTCGAAGTAACGCTATCGCGTCATACATCTTAACACTGAAACGTAGTTGTCCTTTGCAACTTTTTTTGCCCCCCCCCCCTCCCGTAAAGTTTTGTTATTCCCGCCGGCTGGGCCGATTAGGCATCCGGTTATGCGGTTTGTTAAAATCGCGTTTCGATAAGCGCTGTTATTATTCGTCCTTTTCTTGTTGCTAAGTGCCTGTCCGATGCAGCGGAAGTGTTTTTTAACCTATTTGAACAGTTTAAAGGCCCCACAGGGTGGATTACGTGCTAATTATGTGATTTGAACCGGCGGCGTCGCCGATTAGGGCTACGGTGACTGTGGTTGTTTGCATCTGGGCTTTTTGTCTACATTATTACCAAAAATGTGCTTAGTGAGCTTATTTAACTTTCCATGCGGTCGGAACAGCCCCGTGATAACAATATTATGGCCTTTAAGGGGCCACCCTGTCACGGAAGTTAGTTGGGTTTGTTTTACTTGCTTTGGCACCTAACTCGACGCGGCCACCCCTACGCTGAAAAAAGATAACGTTTAAATCTGTAAACTTTTTGGTGCTAGAATGTTAAAATTTGGTATAAAGGTGCTCCAGAATGTTACGAAAGAGAAGTGCGACAGTATTTAAACTTACATGAAAGTTTTCCATACGAAAACTTGAAACTTCGTTTAGAACACGTCCGCCATGACAAGAAGCTTCTCGAAGCCTTCAGTCATCAGTCTCGAAGTCCGTCATCAGACAGATGATGGGGCTTCGAGAAATTCGCCTTAACCCCCCTTAAATCCCCCTTAAATCGGTCTTACCTAATATTCCTGGGTTTCCTGTGCTAAAAGAACTGCCGAAAGTTCTCAGCAGTAAACATTCTGATATTCCAGACAGGATTAGCTCATGGAGCGTCCCGAAGTACAACTACACTCCCCCAACTTCAGTGGACGTTGAGCGATGTTTTTTCGCACACAATTATGAACTGAGAATACGTACACCTTCAAGCACCATATCATTGAGTGAGTTTGGTTTGCCACGGCTTTCAAGCCTTTCTTTTGCTGTCGAAACACCCAGCATTTCAAGTAAATGTTACTAATGAAACTCTTGTATGGCTTATTTGCACGAAGAAAATAAAATGACTCTGTAACAGCAAAAGATTTGTCTGCTGTTTTCCCTTCAAGTAAATAAATTTTTCGTAAGATACGCTGCTGAATGAAATACCTGTTCATCCTATCTGTGTCTAAACGACAGTACTGGGTGCATATATATGCCTAAATGAAACTTTTCAGTGCCTAATATAGCAGCCCAAAACCTTCATTTTTCGTGCCTGAAGTTCCGGTGTCTAATCCTGAATTGTGGTCTCTAATTACTACCGGTAATTGTTTTAATGTCTGTGTCGCAAGATACGCTCTAACCATACGTGGCTGCTATGCGTTCTCTCATAATAACGATGAGCCATTTCGTGATTTCACTGGGGAAAAAAGTAAGACAACAATCGGTAATTTATGTAGAGCATATAATCCCGATATTTTTTATTTAAATGATTTTTGGCTTAGGTTTCCTATAATTTGGTGCTGTTACAGTTTATTTGACTTCTTCTTTCTTCAATGCTTTCATTTTTCCCCTCGACATAAAACCGTGCACGTACCACTGTCTCCAGGCGACGCAATGAGGTCAAGAACAGGCAGCGTTCCGGCTAAGCGGACATCGAAAACAAAAAATGAATAAACTTTTCTTAGTATGTAGCCGATACACAGCATCCCCATAACATTCTTGGAACACGTCGCAAGAATTACCCATTTTAGGTTGTTTTGTCCCGAACTGATTATCCGAAAGCATAAATACCCTATTCTTCAGTTGACCGTACAGTACACAGTTGTATTGCGCAGAAAGCCACGTAGAGGTGCGACGTCGGCAGCTTTAAACTCGCACTACACTCGCCTTCCTTGGAGGCGCTCCTGTCAAAAATTCGATTGACCAAGAAGCTTAAACAAAATACATTACTATCGTGCTTCTTGCGTATATGTATTTTTGGAATCCGTATGGACACTCTTTGAACTTTCCGCTGTATTTCTTTCGTTTATCTTTTCCTTTTTCTTTCCTTGTGTGAGCGTTGCGGCGTTGTCCTACGGTAATATTTTTTATTTTGATCTGCTCATTTACTACACCCCTGAATAATGCCCCTGGAGCCTTATACTGGTATCTTCAAAAATACATGGCCCCACTGCACCTACAAATTAGGGCACCTCTAGTAGTTCCAAAATTTATAAAACAAACAATAAAATGGCACATTTCTTCAAAAGCCCCTAACGAATAAAAGCACGGCCAACGCCAGCTTTCCTCAAAATTATGTATGCCAGTCTCCTTGAACCGCACAGTAAAACTGTCAACATCTCGCATACAATTTTGTTTGCACGTAACTTGCAGGCAGGCCAACTTGGGTGTTGCATAAGTTGTCGTGTAGCAATGACTTATTTGCTTGTCTCGCTCTTTCTGATTTCGCTCCTCAACAAAAAGGTATAAAGTCACATCCCCCAGTCACCATGATATTAGTAGGGCTGTTAACACGTTACAAAAGGGAGGCTATGTTAGAGTGCTTTTTATAACATTATTTTGAAGTTCTTATTCTCACGCCTCTGGCGCCTAAGGCTGATTTGGCTAAACACAGTCTTATGCGGGCAGCAAGTTCTCTAGCAGTTTTAAGTGGAAAAGACTCGTTAAAACATAACCCTTTTCGGATGTAAGAATTACCCTATGCCAGGTGAGTGCAAGGGTGGAATAGATGGTTTGACCTTTGCATTTGCATGATAATGCCTTAATCGCGACTAAGTTCAATAGGGTGTCCTCGAACATCGCCTCCTGTATTTTTTCAATGCTGAACGCATCAGCCCCGAGCCGCCAACCAAACCCTTTTCTGCTCCTCCTGCCACTCTTCTCCAGATGCTAGCTTTCCCAGCGCTTTAGTAACGTGACTGGTTACTTTTGGGATGACGCGTGGTGGGAATCAGCAAGATCGCAAACGTGCTCCATCACCATGCTTAGTTTTCTATCGCTGGCCAGAACGCTGCTACTTCGGTCATCTCGAGCATCGGTTGCCTTGGAAACTAGGCACAAGCCGCTCTTGAAATCCAAAATGACCGGTTAGGCCTTGGGCATGTGGCCGAAACAGGCGTCCTTATAACTCCCATTGTCAAGTGGTTGATGCGTTTTACATTAAAAATATAGGAGGCAATGCCTCGACATTACGTTCTCCAAAGTCCAGTATCAAAAGTCATTGTAGCACAAGTGACAAAATACCCTAAGGTATTATATGTTAGACCACCACTAGACGTTCATAACATGATTAGTCTCCACATAAAGGGGTACTGACGCGAAGTATCAAAGCTGAGAAAACCATGAAAAAAGGTTTTTTTGTATATAGAGATAGGTCCCAGGATGATTCGACAGTAACCATTCGAAATAGCATATTTTACATCAATTTTAATCTTTGTGCACACAGGAAAGCTCTAAACAAATACCCTTTTGACAATGGCATAGCATGACGTGCGGAGTAGCTTGCCTGCGCTTTGCCCGTAACTTGAGCCTCAGGGCTCCCACGAAGTCACCTCCAAGACACTGGCTGCAGTTGGCACACGCTGCTCCTCCTTGTGTACTACCACGTCACAGTTTCGAGACAGCGCATGTGACAACGGCCAGTCTGGACGCTCGCTCACTCTAGCGTGCGGGTCGAGACTGACGGCTGCGACGAGAAAGTTCAAGAGCGCCGTCCTGTCATGGCAGCCGTGTCGGTGTTAGTTTTGTCGAAACCGAAATTGGCATGAATAAAGAAGGCTGAAAATATTTATTTAGACAGCGGCCTACCATCTAATGTACCATGCTATGATTACTGGGCTGGTTGGCACCCATGTAAGTGCGAAAAACCAAAAAATATATTTCAGCACCCTATTCAAATTTTTACATAGACTCACGAACTGCATGCTAACAATGCTTCTTGCAACTTGTTGCTCCCCATCCGTTTACTATTCGTAAGTGGCCTTGAATTACTGCCACAATTAATATGTTATAGCTTACATTTGACAAAAGTATACAGGGTGTTCACAATTAGGTCGACAGGTTTTTTTTAAAATTCGGCACTTAGATTTACGTGAAGGCCACCTTCACATTGAGGTTATGCGGTCAGGGAGACGCATAATTAGGTGGCAATTATTGATGTCGGTGTCTTAACTAAAATTCAATGATTAACTTTTTATTAGCTTTGTTAATACTTCCCCACATTTTGTGAATACTTCCCCACAAAGCTCTTAGTTCGCAAGAAACCTGCTTTAGCTTCAAAAAGCAAAGCACTGCCCTGGGAATTATGATGGAAATTTTCCTTGCTGATGTTCAATTTCTCAGCCCTGTACATCTCTAACGACGTTTTAGCTTCCATTTTTTTCTCTCCATTTATTCGTTTCAATCTGCCTTGCCTCTTTTTTTGGTTACCTTGGCTGTTTTGGCTTCTCCACTGTTCTTTCCGTATTTCATCGTTAGCCTTCTAGTCTTCCTTAACCACTGCGTGTACACGCTTTTCAAGTACAGGTACCTAAAAATGTTAGCTGCTCACCTTCGTTAATTCATTGCTCTCAACTTTATCTAACAACATATTTGGCTCTGTGCTTCTCTAACATCAAACGACGCCCATCCCATATCTCCCTGTACTGCTTCGTTAGTTGTTTTTCCATGCGCGCCTAAGGCCAAACGTCCTACCGTTCTCTGGTTTACTTCAAGGCCTGATAGAACGCCTGATACAAGGCCTGATAGAACGTCTGAACGTCTGATAGAACGCCATGTACGACGAATAAACGGCTCGTAAATTTGGTCTTCATGTGCAAACCAGTGGGACTTCACGCATCTTGTCGAGTAGCTGTATCAGCTGTATCGTGAGCCCCGAACACTGCAATAAACTTTACATCCTGAGTACTACAGCTGCAAAAAAATTTGTTGCTTGGGTTGGGTAATTAGGTTAGGTCAAGTTAAGTTAGGTTAGGTTAGGTTAG
Source organism: Haemaphysalis longicornis (assembly GCF_048455015.1). Taxonomy (NCBI): domain Eukaryota; kingdom Metazoa; phylum Arthropoda; class Arachnida; order Ixodida; family Ixodidae; genus Haemaphysalis; species Haemaphysalis longicornis. The sequence continues at coordinate 486,481,337 of NW_027526203.1, forward strand.
GTTAGGCTAGGTTGGGTTGGGTTGGGTTAGGTTAGGTTGGGTTGGGTTGGGTTGGGTTAGGTTAGGTTAGGTTAGGTTGGTTTAGGTTAGGTTAGGTTAGGTTGGGTTAGGTTAGGTTAGGTTAGGTTAGGTTAGGTTAGGTTGGGTTAGGTTAGGTTGGGTTAGGTTAGGTTGGGTTAGGTTAGGTTGGGTTAGGTTAGGTTGGCTTAGGTTAGGTTGGGTTAGGTTAGGTTAGGTTAGGTTAGGTTAGGTTTAGGTTAGGTTAGGTTAGGTTAGGTTAGGTTGGGTTGGGTTAGGTTAGGCCTTCAAGCGCAAACGAGTGGGGCTTCACCGATCTTGTCGAGTTTCTGTACCGTGAGCTCCGAACGCTGGAATACCTTAAAGGGGGAAGAGCCACTCGACAGCTGCAATAAACTTAGATTAGGTTACGTTAGGTTAGGTTAGGTTAGGTACAGCTTTCGCTGGCCATGTACGACGACCAAACCGCTCGTCAATTTGGGCTTCAAGAACAAATGAGTGGGGCTTCACCCATATTGTCGAGTTTCTGTATCGTGAGGTGCCGAACACTGGAATACCTTAAAGTGGGAGGAGCCTCACGAACGCTGCAATAAACTTTAAATCCTGAGTACTCAGTGAATGCTTTGCATTTTTCGTCTACAACAGCAGCTGCAAAATAAAATATGTGCTTCTTGGGTTGGGTTAGGTTATGTTTGGTTAAGTTATGTTGGGTTAGGTTAGGTACAGCCTACGCTGGCCATGTACGACGACCACACAGCTCGTCAGTTTGGGCTTCAAGCGCAAATGAGTGGGGCTTCACCCATCTTGTCGAGTTTCTGTATCGTGAGCCCCGAATAACTGGAATACCTGAAAGTGGGAGGAGCCACACGACCACTGCAATAAACTTAGGTTAGGTTAGGTTAGGTGAGCTACAGCCTTCGCTGGCAATGTACGACGACCAAACCGCTCGTAAATTTGGTCTTAAAGTGCAAACGAGTGGCACTTCACCTTTCTTGTAGAGTATCTGTATCGTGAGCCCCGAACAGTGGAATACCTTAAAGTGGGAAGAGCCACACAACAGCTGCAATGACCTTAGGTTAGGTTAGGTAAGTTTAAGTACAGCCTTCGCTGGCCATGTACGACGAATAAACGGCTCGTAAATTTGGTCTTCATGTGCAAACCAGTGGGACTTCACGCATCTTGTCGAGTAGCTGTATCGTGAGCCCCGAACACTGCAATAAACTTTACATCCTGAATACTACAGCTGCAAAAAAATTTTTGCTCCTTGGGTTGGGTAATTAGGTTAGGTCAAGTTAAGTTAGGATAGGTTAGGTTAGGTTAGGTTGGGTTGGGTTGGGTTGGGTTTGGTTGGGTTGGGCTAGGTTAGGTTAGGTTAGGTTAGGTTAGGTTGGGTTGGGTTGGGTTGGGTTAGGTTAGGTTGGGTTAGGTTAGGTTAGGTTAGGTTAGGTTAAGTTAGGTTGGGTTAGATTAGGTTAGGTTGGGTTGGGTTGGGTTGGGTTGGGTTGGGTTGGGTTAGGTTAGGTTAGGTTAGGTTAGGTTAGGTTGGGTTAGGTTGGGTTAGGTTAGGTTAGGTTAGGTTAGGTTAGGTTAGGTTAGGTTAGGTTAAGGTTTAGGTTTGGTTAGGTAAGGTTAGGTAAGGTTAGGTTAGGTTAGGTTAGGCTAGGTTTAGGTTAGGTTAGGTTAGGTTAGGTTAGGTTGGGTTGCGTTAGGTTAGGCCTTCAAGCGCAAACGAGTGGGGCTTCACCGATCTTGTCGAGTTTCTGTACCGTGAGCCCCGAACGCTGGAATACCTTAAAGGGGGAAGAGCCACTCGACAGCTGCAATAAACTTAGATTAGGTTACGTTAGGTTAGGTTAGGTTAGGTACAGCTTTCGCTGGCCATGTACGACGACCAAACCGCTCGTCAATTTGGGCTTCAAGAACAAATGAGTGGGGCTTCACCCATATTGTCGAGTTTCTGTATCGTGAGGTGCCGAACACTGGAATACCTTAAAGTGGGAGGAGCCTCACGAACGCTGCAATAAACTTTACACCTGAGTACTCAGTGAATGCTTTGCATTTTTCGTCTACAACAGCAGCTGCAAAATAAAATATGTGCTTCTTGGGTTGGGTTAGGTTATGTTTGGTTAAGTTATGTTGGGTTAGGTTAGGTACAGCCTACGCTGGCCATGTACGACGACCACACAGCTCGTCAGTTTGGGCTTCAAGCGCAAATGAGTGGGGCTTCACCCATCTTGTCGAGTTTCTGTATCGTGAGCCCCGAATAACTGGAATACCTGAAAGTGGGAGGAGCCACACGACCACTGCAATAAACTTAGGTTAGGTTAGGTTAGGTGAGCTACAGCCTTCGCTGGCAATGTACGACGACCAAACCGCTCGTAAATTTGGTCTTAAAGTGCAAACGAGTGGCACTTCACCGATCTTGTAGAGTATCTGTATCGTGAGCCCCGAACAGTGGAATACCTTAAAGTGGGAAGAGCCACACAACAGCTGCAATGACCTTAGGTTAGGTTAGGTAAGTTTAAGTACAGCCTTCGCTGGCCATGTACGACGAATAAACGGCTCGTAAATTTGGTCTTCAGTGGGACTTCACGCATCTTGTCGAGTAGCTGTATCGTGAGCCCCGAACACTGCAATAAACTTTACATCCTGAATACTACAGCTGCAAAAAAATTTTTGCTCCTTGGGTTGGGTAATTAGGTTAGGTCAAGTTAAGTTAGGATAGGTTAGGTTAGGTTAGGTTGGGTTGGGTTGGGTTTGGTTGGGTTGGGCTAGGTTAGGTTAGGTTAGGTTAGGTTGGGTTAGGTTGGGTTAGGTTAGGTTGGGTTGGGTTAGGCGAGGTTGGGTTGGGTTGGGTTGGGTTGGGTTAGGTTAGGTTAGGTTAGGTTGGGTTAGGTTAGGTTAGGTTAGGTTAAGTTAGGTTGGGTTAGGTTAGGTTAGGTTGGGTTGGGTTGGGTTAGGTTGGGTTGGGTTGGGTTAGGTTAGGTTAGGTTAGGTTAGTTTGGGTTAGGTTGGGTTAGGTTAGGTTAGGTTAGGTTAGGTTGGGTTGGGTTAGGTTAGGTTGGGTTGGGTTGGGTTGGGTTAGGGTAGGTTAGGTTAGGTTAGGTTAGGTTAGGTTAGGTTAGGTTGGGTTAGGTTATGTTGGGTTAGGTTAGGTTAGGTTAGGTTGGGTTAGCTTAGGTTGCGTAAGGTTAGGTTAGGTTAGGTTAGGTTGGGTTAGGTTAGATTAGGTTAGGTTAGGTTGGGTGAGGTTGGGTTAGGTTAGGTAAGGTTAGGTTAGGTTAGGTTAGGTTAGGTTGGGTTAGGTTAGGTTAGGTTAGGTTAGGTTGGGTTAGGTTAGGTTAGGTTGGGTTAGGTTGGGTTGGGTTGGGTTGGGTTGGGTTCGGTTCGGTTAGGTTAGGTTAGGTTAGGTTAGGTTGGGTTAGGTTAGGTTAGGTTAGGTTAGGTTAGGTTAGGTTAGGTTAGGTTGGGTTGGGTTGGGTTGGGTTGGGTTAGGGTAGGTTAGGTTAGGTTAGGTTAGGTTGGGTTAGGTTAGGTTAGGTTAGGTTGGGTTAGGTTATGTTGGGTTAGGTTAGGTTAGGTTAGGTTAGGTTGGGTTAGCTTAGGTTGGGTTAGGTTAGGTTAGGTTAGGTTGGGTTAGGTTGGGTTAGGTTAGGTTAGGTTAGGTTGGTTGAGGTTGGGTTGGGTTGGGTTGGGTTGGGTTCGGTTAGGTTAGGTTAGGTTAGGTTGGGTTTGGTTGGGTTGGGTTGGGTTGGCTTAGGTTAGGTTAGGTTAGGTTAGGTTAGGTTGGGTTGGGGTGGGTTGGGTTGGGTTGGGTTAGGTTAGGTTAGGTTAGGTTAGGTTGGGTTGGGTTGGGTTGGGTAAGGTTAGGTTAGGTTAGGTTGGGTTGGGTTGGGTTGGGTTGAGTTGGGTTGGGTTGGGTTGGGTTGGGTTGGGTTCGGTTAGGTTAGGTTAGGTTAGGTTGGGTTGGGTTGGGTTGGGTTGGGTTGGGTTGGGTTAGGTTAGGTTAGGTTAGGTTAAGGTTTAGGTTAGGTTAGGTAAGGTTAGGTAAGGTTAGGTTAGGTTAGGTTAGGTTAGGTTAGGTTGGGTTGGGTTGGGTTGGGTTGGGTTGGGTTAGGTTAGGTTAGGTTAGGTTAGGTTAGGTTAGGTTAGGTTAGGTTGGTTTAGCTTAGGTTAGGTTGGGTTGGGTTAGGTTGGGTTAGGTTAGGTTAGGTTAGGTTAGGTTAGATAAGGTTGGGTTAGGTTAGGTTGGGTTAGGATAGGTTAGGTTAGGTTGGGATAGGTTAGGTTGGGTTAGGTTAGGTTAGGTTAGGTTGGGTTAGGTTAGGTTAGGTTAGGTTAGGTTAGGTTGGGTTGGGTTGGGTTAGGTTAGGCCTTCAAGCGCAAACGAATGGGGCTTCACCCATCTTGTTGAGTTTCTGTACTGTGAGCCCCGAACGCTGGAATACCTTAAAGGGGGAAGAGCCACTCGACAGCTGCAATAAACTTAGATTAGGTTACGTTAGGTTAGGTTAGGTTAGGTTGGGTTAGGTTAGGTTAGGTTAGGTTGGGTTGGGTTAGGTTAGGTTGGGTTGGGTTGGGTTAGGGTAGGTTAGGTTAGGTTAGGTTAGGTTAGGTTAGGTTAGGTTAGGTTAGGTTAGGTTGGGTTCGGTTAGGTTAGGTTAGGTTAGGTTAGGTTGGGTTAGGTTAGGTTGGGTTAGGTTGGGTTAGGTTAGGTTAGGTTAGGTTGGGTTAGGTTAGGTTGGCTTAGGTTAGGTTGGGTTAGGTTGGGTTAGGTTAGGTTAGGTTAGGTTAGGTTAGGTTTAGGTTAGGTTAGGTTAGGTTAGGTTGGGTTGGGTTAGGTTAGGCCTTCAAGCGCAAACGAGTGGGGCTTCACCGATCTTGTCGAGTTTCTGTACCGTGAGCTCCGAACGCTGGAATACCTTAAAGGGGGAAGAGCTACTCGACAGCTGCAATAAACTTAGATTAGGTTACGTTAGGTTAGGTACAGCTTTCGCTGGCCATGTACGACGACCAAACCGCTCGTCAATTTGGGCTTCAAGAGCAAATGAGTGGGGCTTCACCCATCTTGTCGAGTTTCTGTATCGTGAGGTGCCGAACACTGGAATACCTTAAAGTGGGAGGAGCCTCACGAACGCTGCAATAAACTTTACATCCTGAGTACTCAGTGAATGCTTTGCATTTTTCGTCTACAACCGCAGCTGCAAAATAAAATATGTGCTTCTTGGGTTGGGTTAGGTTATGTTTGGTTAGGTTATGTTGGGTTAGGTTAGTACAGCCTTCGCTGGCCATGTACGACGACCACACCGCTCGTCAGTTTGGGCTTCAAGCGCAAATGAGTGGGGCTTCACCCATCTTGTCGAGTTTCTGTATCGTGAGCCCCGAACACTGGAATACCTGAAAGTGGGAGGAGCCACACGACCGCTGCAATAAACTTAGGTTAGGTTAGGTTAGGTGAGCTACAGTCTTCGCTGGCAATGTACGACGACCAAACCGCTCGTAAATTTGGTTTTCATGTGCAAACCAGTGGGACTTCACGCATCTTGTCGAGTAGCTGTATCGTGAGCCCCGAACACTGCAATAAACTTTACATCCTGAATACTACAGCTGCAAAAAATTTTTGCTGCTTGGGTTGGGTAATTAGGTTAGGTCAAGTTAAGTTAGGTTAGGTTAGGTTAGGTTAGGTTAGGTTAGGTTAGGTTAGGTTAGGTTAGGTTAGGTTAGGTTAGGTTAGGTTAGGTTAGGTTAGGTTAGGTTAGGTTAGGTTAGGTTAGGTTAGGTTAGGTTAGGTTAGGTTAGGTTAGGTTAGGTTAGGTTAGGTTAGGTTAGGTTAGGTTAGGTTAGGTTAGGTTAGGTTAGGTTAGGTTAGGTTAGGTTAGGTTAGGTTAGGTTAGGTTAGGTTAGGTTAGGTTAGGTTAGGTTAGGTTAGGTTAGGTTAGGTTAGGTTAGGTTAGGTTAGGTTGGGTTAGGTTGGGTTGGGTTAGGTTAGGTTAGGTTAGGTTGGGTTGGGTTAGGTTAGGTTGGGTTGGGTTGGGTTAGGGTAGGTTAGGTTAGGTTAGGTTAGGTTGGGTTAGGTTAGGTTAGGTTAGGTTGGGTTAGGTTATGTTGGGTTAGGTTAGGTTAGGTTAGGTTAGGTTGGGTTAGGTTAGGTTAGGTTAGGTTAGGTTAGGTTAGGTTAGGTTAGGTTAGGTTAGGTTAGGTTAGGTTAGGTTAGGTTAGGTTAGGTTAGGTTAGGTTAGGTTAGGTTAGGTTAGGTTAGGTTAGGTTAGGTTAGGTTAGGTTAGGTTAGGTTAGGTTAGGTTAGGTTAGGTTAGGTTAGGTTAGGTTAGGTTAGGTTAGGTTAGGTTAGGTTAGGTTAGGTTAGGTTAGGTTAGGTTAGGTTAGGTTAGGTTAGGTTAGGTTAGGTTAGGTTAGGTTAGGTTAGGTTAGGTTAGGTTAGGTTAGGTTAGGTTAGGTTAGGTTAGGTTAGGTTAGGTTAGGTTAGGTTAGGTTAGGTTAGGTTAGGTTAGGTTAGGTTAGGTTAGGTTAGGTTAGGTTAGGTTAGGTTAGGTTAGGTTAGGTTAGGTTAGGTTAGGTTAGGTTAGGTTAGGTTAGGTTAGGTTAGGTTAGGTTAGGTTAGGTTAGGTTAGGTTAGGTTAGGTTAGGTTAGGTTAGGTTAGGTTAGGTTAGGTTAGGTTAGGTTAGGTTAGGTTAGGTTAGGTTAGGTTAGGTTAGGTTAGGTTAGGTTAGGTTAGGTTAGGTTAGGTTAGGTTAGGTTAGGTTAGGTTAGGTTAGGTTAGGTTAGGTTAGGTTAGGTTAGGTTAGGTTAGGTTAGGTTAGGTTAGGTTAGGTTAGGTTAGGTTAGGTTAGGTTAGGTTAGGTTAGGTTAGGTTAGGTTAGGTTAGGTTAGGTTAGGTTAGGTTAGGTTAGGTTAGGTTAGGTTAGGTTAGGTTAGGTTAGGTTAGGTTAGGTTAGGTTAGGTTAGGTTAGGTTAGGTTAGGTTAGGTTAGGTTAGGTTAGGTTAGGTAGGTTAGGTTAGGTTAGGTTAGGTTAGGTTAGGTTAGGTTAGGTTAGGTTAGGTTAGGTTAGGTTAGGTTAGGTTAGGTTAGGTTAGGTTAGGTTAGGTTAGGTTAGG